>NC_056728.1:446631149-446636149 GCF_019279795.1 Protopterus annectens | reverse complement strand
CTGCAAGATATCTGTAGATAGGTTGACAATATGGAGTCACAATGGAGGAAAGTTAGTATGATACTGTAACTATTGTGTCTGTGCTGCTGTGTTACATGGTTGGTGCTAGCAGAGATATTCAGACATATGTACTATTTTACACTGTGATGTATTATGTCATCAACTCTTGACAGATATACTTATTTGCTCACAGTTATTTCCTGGGAAATACAAGATGAATGAAGCTGTGTCCAGTATTGTGGTCTGCAGCCTACATATTCTTGCACACTCATGCCATTCTGGAGAAGTAGCCGCAGGCACTTGCTGATGGGACTGTGTAAATGGGGCAGCATCTTGGTACTGCGGTGGATGAGGATCCCCTGTTTATACATCTATAGACATAACAGAATGGCCATATCCTGCTGTGGCCATACCTCTCAGCTGTACAGATTCACACGTTACCCAGAGGCAGGGCTCATATATCTGGTCAGTTCCCCTTCACATTGTGGTTTATAAGCAGGTTTGTAGCCACCCATTACTGGGTTTGCAGGAAGAGGTAGTGTGGACACACATCAGAGTTTCAGACTTCACACACTCCATGGCGTCCATGCTTCTACACCCCCCAATCTGTTATTCTAGCCTCTTCCTAAAATTATGTGAGCGATATCTGAGAAGTATCCCTATAGTTGTCCCTTCATCCCAGCAGTATTTAGAGGTTGGTTCACAGTTCATGCAGTAGGACATGGTGGGCATGCTTCTGGGATTTGTCGACATGGCCTTGCATTTGTGTTCTGTGGACTGTTATGTTGTTAGTTGGGACCCCATGAGATAACATACATTGGCAGTACGGGTGAGGCACAGGCCTTTGACAGAGGACTGTAGGGCATTTGGTAGTGATGCAGGCCATCTGTATCAGGCCAGTGCATTCTGTCACTCCTACAGTCCCAAGCTGTGGGCCACTGGATTCTCCTGGGGTGACAGGGTAAGTGTGCAAGGTGTTAATGGCAGTGGTTCCTGTTCATATTAATCCATTGTTCTGGATGCTGGCAGGGTGCTGCTTACAGCTAGGGACACACCTGCATGGGACACCTCTTCAGCATGCTGCATTCTGTGGGTATTCCTATACAAAAATAGGGGTCATACTGTACTCATTACCAACAGCAGGGATATGACCTGTGATAAACCTATGGCTGATGGTGGGGTGAGCTGAGTGCATGTGTGATATGGAAGCTTCTTGCAGCTGACTCACAGATATCCCTGGGTCATTCCCCTTATGCTGCCTTATGCGGGTACATAGGCAGTCTGTCATTACTTCATAACTGTGCCTTTTGTGGTCTGTCAGTGATTGGCCAGAATACATCAGTATTCCATACTACACAGACAACTAATGTGCCGCTAACCTGTATGTACAATTCCAAAAGTGTGTACAGTTGACCGTTACATTTTATGTACTCTGTCTAGGGTGCTTCCACCTGTGTACTGTGTGTATGTCTGGATCCACATTCATGGCATGTCCATCTTTCAGATGGTGACAGATATTGAGATCTGAACAGTGAGTATGGATGACTGCTGAATTGGGTCTTGCTGGGATGCATTGTGGTTGGCACTGCAGTTGTCAGAACATGGCCCTGTCATCAACAGTACTGGCTATAGGCCACCAAGAACCAACCCTCCATGCCTACATGCTGACCACTTCCAGACACTATACAACACACAACAATCTAACACACAGACCCCTGCATATTGTACACATGCAACAATCTATCCTGTAAATTGGGCCATCTCAGGTAATCTGTGCTCCACGGTTCTTAAACCCACACGTACATTTTACTACATTTCTACATAGGATTGTGGGGGTGGGGGCACACCTGACAACTGTAAACATTTGCTATGACTGTACTGGTATTTCAGGTACTCTGTTGGCTTCCATTTCATTTTGTATTCTGACCTATCATGCAGACTAGAGTAGAGTAAAGATCTTAAGTTTTATTGACCTATATTTCAGTTTCAGACTTCTTACCCTTCAGGACTAACATACAACTGCCAGACCTGTTGTAGACTGTCTGTGTAGGTCTGGAGGGGGGGCTGTTCTCTATTGCCATCAATTGGAGGCCTTAGCACAGCCTTTCTTTATGGTCATCTACACCTGTCCTGCTGGCTAAGGCTGTTGTACGGTATATGAGCCTCACTGACATGCATGTGTGTGTCCTATGGACACACATTTGGGCCACCACATGTACTGCAGTGGGATTTGTCACCTTGTCTAGTACTGTTTACTTTATTGACACCAGTATTTCGTATGGATTTCATGCTGCCCCTAAAGGTGTTCACTATCTGCTGCCATCCCATTCAGCCACCCGATTCCCTTGCATGCTCACATCCATACCATAGATACAACTATCAGAACATGCTACTCCATTCAGCAATTGATAGGAAGAGTGACTTACCTTGTGGCTGTGCCAGTAATGAGGATGGTGCTGGAGGGCTGACTATGTTGGATGCACATAGTACACTCCCTATACATGGTAAAGCACAGGTAGTGTCATGTTTGGCATCCCTTTTACTGTATGTGCAAGTCAGAGAGAGGTGTCATTCCCTGTGTCCCTACCATGTCAGTGTATGTGCTATGCGTTCCCTCTTTGCTAAAGCCTAGGCATACTGGGCATGCCTCCTTCTGCCTACATGGGCAGGTTCAGGTTGTTCCTCCTCTGAGTCACTCTGTGCCTGTACTGGCTTTGGCAATGGTGGGGGGCTGTGTAGCCCTGCCCCGTGCTGTTCTTGCTGCAGCTGTTTCCACAAGATCATATTGTGTAGCATGGCACATACAATGAACATTTGTGTACGTGTAGCTGGGGAATACTGCAAGGCTCCACCAGATATGTCCAGGCATCGGAACCATGACTTGAGCATCCCAAACACATGCTCTACTTGAGGGCATAAAACATCACCGTGTATAACACTACACATGTCTGAATATCTATGCTAACACCAGTACCATGTAGCAGAAGCAGCACAGAGACAATTACCTACAGTACCCACTATCCTTTGCCCAGTTTGACCCCATATTGCTAACTGATCTACAGATATCCTACAGAAACAGTTTGCTAGCTGTAGGTGTAGAACACAAAAGTCTGTAGTGGAGTACAATCTACCTGGAATGGATCCACACATTCAATACAGAAGAGCATACTGGGCATGCTTCCACACTTAGAGAAATGAAGGCAATGTCAGACAACAACATACTGAAAGGTCATACTGGACATGCTCACACACTTAAATGAAGCCCTTGTCTGGCAACAGCAGTGGACCATACATATCTGACAGTTTCAGATGTTAGTGCATACACTCCTCAGTATGCACCAGTCATGCTTTGCACACACAATGGATAGGAATACACACAGATATCCAAGGATAACACACTATAATATGTCAAAAGTACACATACATAGATGTGTGGAAGAGAGTGACAGTGACAAAGAGCCTTTCATCATGAGACCTGTCTCACCCAGCATACAGTCAAATGGCTACAACCACATGATGTGTAAATGTCACTCACCATAGAAATTATCCACCGGTATCCCTCAGCATTATAGACTCTGTAGTGCTAGTGCTAACTCTGCAACATGACTGTACAAGACAGTATTCATCTATTAGTTGTATACACATACCTGAGGAATATAAACCTGTGTGCGCCTGAGTGTGGTGTGTCTACCTCTAGATAAATGGGTTATGGCCCATGCACACACACACACTGCCCTCCCCATAGACCTACTATGGCAAGCCTGCTGATGTCAGTCACTGTAAAATACACCTTTTGGAAATGCTAGTCCAGTAATCTCTGTGGTGTGCCTTATAACTGCTTAATGCTGTAGTGTGATATACTAGTTAAGTAGGAGTACTAATCCCAGATATAGCAACTGTGTGCGTGTTTGCCTGTGTAGGGAGCAATGCTTTTAGGCTAGTCACACCCACTGCAATTCAAATGCCCTACATTGGCAAGCCTGCTGATGTCATTCACTTTGAAATACACCTTTGAGGAAAAGGTAGCCCAGTAATCTGTGTGGTGCGTCCTGTAACTACATAGTGCTATAGTGTAATAAACTAGGTAGGAGTCTACTCCTAGACATGGCAATTGTGGGTGTGTGTCTGTCTGTGTAAGAAGCAATGCTTTTTAGGCTAGTCACACTCACTACAATTCAAATTCCCTACTTTGGCAAGCCTGCTGATTTCATTCACTTTGAAATGCACCATTGTGGAAAGAGCAGCCCAGTAAGCTCTGTAGCACATCCTATAACTGTATAATGCTGTAGTGTGATAAACTAGTTAGGCAGGAGTTTTATTCCCAGACATGGCAAGTGTGGGTATTTGTTTGTCTGTGTAGGGAGCAATACTTTTGAGGCCATTCACAGTCACTACAACCTTCATTGCCCTTCTTTGGTAAGCCTGCTGATGTCATTCCCAGTGAAATACATCTTTGTGGAAAGAACACTCCAGTAATCTCTGTGGTGTGTCCTATAATAGCATATTGCTGCATTGTGATATAGTAGTTCAGTAAGGGTTCTATTCCAAAACATGGCAAGTGCAGATGTTTGTGTGCATGTGTTTGTTTCTCTATGTAGGGACCAATGCTTTTCAGGCCATTCACACTCCCTACAACCTCCATTGCCCTTCTTTGGCAAGCCTGCTGATGAAGGCGTACTCCAGTAATATCCATGGTGCATCATATAACAGCATAATGCTATCATGTGATGTGGTAGTTTGGTAGGGGTTCTATTCCCAAACATGTCAAGGGTAGATGTTTGTCTGTATAAAGAGCAATGCCTTTGAGGCCATTCACACTCACTACAATCTCCATTGCCCTTCTTTGGCAAGCCTGCTGATGTCATTCCCAGTGAAATACACCTTTGGGGAAGGAGTGCACCAGTAATCGCTGTGGTGCATCCTATAATGGCGTAATACTGTAGTGTGATACAATAGTTTGGTTGGGGTTCTATTCCCAGATATGGCAAGTGTGGATATTG